>NC_141537.1:142896641-142936641 GCF_021556685.1 Rattus norvegicus | reverse complement strand
GCAAGTGGGATGGGATATATTCTCGTGGCTATCTTTAGAAGACTCAAACTGCTACGATTGAATTTAGACTTTGAAATCAGGTAATAAAGGAAACATGAAAACATTAGACAGAACAGCAACATAAGAGCAAACTCGAGAAAGAAGAAAACTCTAGGTGTGGTGGTGAACACCTTTAATCCCAGCACTTGGGAGGCAGAGGCAGGCAGATCTCTGAGTGGAAGTTCAGCCTAAATAGGGCTTTTACTTGCAGAACTTTAACAATTTGATAGCTAGATCTCAGTAGTCAGCCTCAGGAGGAGGAAGTGGCCAAATAAGGGAATAGACCTTGGTTAGCTTTAGGAATGTAATCTAACAGTTTTTAGCAAAGTCAAGGGAATAGGGGAAGGGCAGGGCCTGCTAAGTCCAGGTTTGCCACACTCAGTCCCTTCAGACAGCTCAGGGTTGGGAGCCTTCCAAGTAGTTGAGACACTTTCTTCCTTCCTTCCTTCCTTCCTTCCTTCCTTCCTTCCTTCCTTTCTTTCTTTCCTTCTTTCTTTCTTTCTTTCTTTGCCTATCTATCTATTTATTTATTTTTGAGAGGAAGATTTATTAAGGGAAAGTGAGAAAGAATGTCCAATCATGGGAAAGCCTCCAAGGGCAGAGTACTCAGAACATTTTACAAGGCAAATTCAACATGTTGCTATATTTGTGAATAATCTCATTTCATTGAATAAAGTAAAACATGGGAACGGAGAGATGGCCCAGCAGTTAACAGTGCCTGCTGACCTTCCACAGGGCCAGTGCTCAGTTCTGAGGCACCCACAGGGACAGTTCACCACTACTTATAACTCCAATTCCAGAAGATAGGACATTCTTTCCCCTTCTGGCCTCCTATATATAGCTAAATACACATGGCAGGCATGTGCATTTGGTGTGCATATGGTGTGTATATACACAGAGAGACAGAGAGAGATAGACAGAGAGAGACAGACAGAGACAGAAATAAAAAAGAATTTAGAAAAGCAGAAAAAGTAAGACATTTCTAAACTAATTACAGTAGAGGGAAAAATATATTAAGATTGATGGACTAGGGAGCCAGGATGGGTAAAGAGGCACTGGATTTGAAACCTGACCCTCACCGAGCATTGCACGTGCCTACAATCCCAACAATTAGGAGGTGGACGTAGGGGGATTAGGAATGCAAAGCTAGTCTTGGTTATAAAATGTTTTTGAGGCCAGCCTGGGCTTGGTGAGACCTTTCCTTTAAAAAAGAGGGCATGGTAACACACATTTTTAATCCAAGCACTCTGGAGATAAGAAGACACCTCTGTTGGTTCACGGTCAGTCTGGCCTAGATAGCAAGTTCTGCAGGGTTATATAGTAAGACCATGTGTAAAGCAAACAAAGGAAAGAAAGATGATAGATAGATAGATAGATAGATAGATAGATAGATAGATAGATAGATGATACATAGATAGGTAGATAGATAGATGATACATAGGTAGGTAGGTAGGTAGGTAGATATAGATAGATAGATAGATAGATAGATAGATAGATAGATAGATAGATAGATAGATGATACATAGATAGGTAGATAGATGATACATAGATAGATACATAGATACATAGATACATAGATACATAGATAGATGATAGATAGATACATAGATACATAGATACATAGATACATAGATAGATGATACATAGATAGATAGATAGATACATAGATACATAGATAGATACATAGATAGATACATAGATACATAGATAGATTAGTAGATAGGTAGATAGATGATACATAGATAGGTAGATAGATAGATGATACATAGATAGGTAGATAGATAAGTAGATAGGTAGATAAGTAGATGGGTAGATAGGTAGGTAGGTAGATAGGTACATAAGTAGAGAAGTAGATAGGTAGAGAAGTAGAGAAGTAGATAGGTAGATAGGTAGATAGGTAGATAGGTAGATAGGTAGATAGGTAGATAGGTAGATAAGTAGATAGGTAGATAGGTAGATAGGTAGATAGGTAGATAGGTAGATAGATAGGTAGATAGGTAGATAGATAGGTAGGTAGATAGGTAGATAGGTAGATAGGTAGATAGGTAGATAGGTAGATAAGTAGATAGGTAGATAGGTAGATAGGTAGATAGGTAGATAGGTAGATAGGTAGATAGGTAGGTAGGTAGATAGGTAGATAGATAGGTAGAAAAATAAAACAAAAATCCACAGGCTCCTCACTTGCCTCTAGACTTGTGAACTTTGGCATTCACCATCTCCTTCCACCGTGCTATAAAGGTGAGTCACCGTAATTGCCTGAGAGTGTTGGGATGAAGATGAGACTCTCAGGTATTCAGCAGACTACTGGTACCGGTTCAGTGGAGCAAGTTTCAGCTTGTAGAAACTTACAGCCACTCCTAAAACCTCCACTACTGTGGTGAGCACAAACCCCTACAGCCACTGAGGCCCACAAGCCTCAGATGAGCCTGTATCTTTCCCACGACCGATGGAGGACATGCTCTGCTCTGTAGTTCTAGTTTTTTTTCCGGTGTTTGGGGTTTACTCTAGGTCTTTTTCTTGCTCCCAGATCAGAGGTTGCTGTGCAGCACTGGGAAGCCGGCAGATCCTACTGATATCCAAAGTGACCTAATTTCTTCCATGGACTCTATCCTGAGAGGCCATCAGCAACATTGCCCCGTCACACTGATGATATCAGGAGAGATACATCACTCCCCGACCCCCGGGATTCTACTGTTGCCTCTTTAAGAGATGGAAACCTGGCTTAGCCTTTAGCCTAGCAAACGTTCTCATCATTTCAAACAGTCAATATACATTTGTGATATTAAATATTGTCAGCTTGACAGGATCTCAAACTACTTAAAAGTTAAACCTCCAGGCATGGATTTTCTCTATGAGGGATTTTTCTAGAGTAGGTTAATTGAAGTGGTAAGACCTATTCTAACTGTATGACCAGAAGGAAGGAAGGAAGGAAGGAGGTAGGGAGGGAGGGAGGGAGGGAGGGAGGGAGGGAGGGATGGAGAGAAGAGAAGAGAAGAGAAGAGAAGAGAAGAGAAGAGAAGAGAAGAGAAGAGAAGGAGGGGAGGAGAGACAGAGAAAAAGAAAGAGTCTCCTAACTTCAGACACTGTGTGACCACCTTCTCCACAAGCCCCTGCTGCCATGACCCCTCTGCCATGAAGGACCGTGCCTTGGAACTGTGAAGCCAAAGCAAACCATTTCTCCATTAAGCTTGACGTTGCTAAGGTAGTTTACTACACAATGCCAATAAAAATGTTCTTAAAGGTTGCAAGATGGCTCAGCAGGTTGAGACGCCTGCAATCAAGCCTGATGACCTCAGTTTGGAAACCCATATGGTGGAAAGAGAGAACCAACTCCCATTAATTGTTCCCTGATGTCCACACCCATATGGGAGTGTGTGGAGACACAAGCAAAATAAATAAAAATGGATTTAAAGTTTTAAAAATGTTTTTAAAACTGTGTTTGCCTATCAACTAAAGACATAATTTCCCACATAGAAAGAATCAGTAGAATGAATGGGACAGGGCTGAAGGAGAAGTAAAAGGAGAAGGACGGGAAGCTCAGAGAACCTACAGGTTTTTTGTAGCCAGGCACTGCACTGAGCTGTGTGTCAGGTATAGTGATAAATCTCTCAGATTGTAGCATTCCAGGACATGGAGGGGGAAGGGCTGGGAGGTCAAAGCCATGCTCAGCAACAAAAGTGAGTTTGAGGCAGCCTAGATTACCAAACCAAGATTCTGAGTCAGAATGAAGACATTGGGAAAGAGGTGAAAGGAAAGAAAGACAGGAAAGAAGGAAGGAAGGAAGGAAGGAAGGAAGGAAGGAAGGAAATTTAATTGTTTAGTCCTTCCCACAACCAGTGACAAAAGTCAATGCTTTAATAAGCACTTTTTGCATTCCTATTTACTTGTGAACATGTGCCTGTGCCCAGAGGTCCATTCATGCACACAGGTGTGGTCAGAGGACACCCTGAGAGTCAGTCCTTTCCTTCCACCATGCGTGTCCTGAGGTTAAAACTCAGATGTAAGTGGGTTTGACTGCCAGCACCTTAACCTGCTGAGCCACCTCTCTGGCCCTAGTGACGTTTATATGGGTAATCATTGGAGTTTTATGAGAGAGTGAAGCAATTCCTGCTCCTGTTTGAACATTGCTTGGAGTCTCAATACTTAAATCTCAAACACACACCATCTAGTTTGGTATCTTGCTTAATTTTGTTTCTTGGTGTTTGTTTCATCTTGTTGTTTTATTTGGTTTGGTTTGGGTTGGGTTGGGTTGGTTTGGGTTGGGTTGGGTTGGTTTGGTTTGGGTTGGGTTGATTTGGGTTGGTTTGGGTTGAGTTGGCTTGGGTTGAGTTGGGTTGGGTTGATTTGGGTTTGGTTTGGTGGTGGTGGTGGTAGTGGGTTTTTTTGTTTGTTTGTTTTTGTTTTTTTGGGGGGGGGTTTTTTGGTTTTTTGTTGTTGTTGTTGTTTTTGAGACAGGATCTCCCCATGCATGTGATGATTTACTTCTGGTTCTTTTTTAATTACATTAGATACAAGCTTATCCTCCCTCACTACTAATACTCAAAGTCACATTTTCTTAATCCAATAAACCAATATGAACAAACCAGTCCCACCTGGAGGCCTTAGTTAATATTAGGGATCACTCTCAGTGTTACACATTTCTGTGCAATTGGACAGCTCTTTAATGCCCTGTGTCCACCATTGTAACACTATTTAGAATAGTCCCACAGTCCTAAAAACCCACCACGTTTGTCTTCTTCCTTCTGATCCCTAGTCCCTTTATGATATCCATAGTTTTGTCTTTTCTAGAATATCATATAACTGGAAATATCAACTGGATTATTAAAAGATTCGGGTAACTATTCACGGATATGATAGGGAGAAAGGAATCAGATGGGAGACTAGGGTGCTCAGGAGTAGTAGGATAACTGGGGAAACAATTGCCACCCCTGAACCCAAGACCTTACACAAGGCAGACAAGTGTTCTACTACTGAAATGTTCCACCAGCCTGAAGAGAATGTAACAATATACCATGACCCTGTCTGTCTCAGACAACAGCTACTTCCCACCCCCATACCAGTGAGAGTTAGGTGCGTTCCTGTAACCCAGTAGGCAGGAGGCTAAGGCAAAACAATCATGAGTTTGAGACCAGGATGGGCTACTTAGTGAGACCCTATGTCAGGAGGGAGGGAGGGAGGGAAGGAGGGAGGGAGGGAGGGAGGGAGGGAGGGAGGGAGGGAGGGGGAGAAGGGAGAGGGAGGGGGAAGGGAAGGGAAGGGAAGGGAAGGGAAGGAACAGAATGAAAAGAAAAGGAAAAGAAAAGAAAAGAAGACAAACAAGACAAGAGAGCTGGAGAGGAAGCACAGTTGGTAGAGTGTTTGGCTAATATGCAAAAGGCCCAGCGCCCATGTAAAATAGGTAATGTTGGTGCAATGCCTATACTCAGGAGGTAGAAGCAAGAAGATCAGAAGTCAGGGCCCAGGAGCGGCAGGACCCCTGCCTGAGACACCGCCAGAACCTGAAGGAAACAGACCGGATAAACAGTTCTCTGCACCCAAATCCCGTGGGAGGGAGAGCTAAACCTTCAGAGAGGCAGACAAGCCTGGGAAACCAGAAGAGACTGCTCTCTGCACACACATCTCGGACGCCAGAGGAAAAAGCCAAAGACCATCTGGAACCCTGGTGCACTGAAGCTCCTGGAAACGGCGGCACAGGTCTTCCTGGTTGCTGCCGCTGCAGAGAGCCCGTGGGCAGCACCCCACGAGCGAACTTGAGCCTCGGGACCACAGGTAAGACCAAATTTTCTGCTGCAAGAAAGCTGCCTGGTGAACTCAAGACACAGGCCCACAGGAACAGCTGAAGACCTGTAGAGAGGAAAAACTACACGCCAGAAAGCAGAACACTCTGTCCCCATAACTGACTGAAAGAGAGGAAAACAGGTCTACAGCACTCCTGACACACAGGCTTATAGGACAGTCTAGCCACTGTCAGAAATAGCAGAACAAAGTAACACTAGAGATAATCTGATGGCGAGAGGCAAGCACAGGAACCCAAGCAACAGAAACCAAGACTACATGGCACCATCGGAGCCCAATTCTCCCATCAAAACAAACATGGAATATCCAAACACACCAGAAAAGCAAGATCTAGTTTCAAAATCATTTTTGATCATGATGCTGGAGGACTTCAAGAAAGACGTGAAGAACTCCCTTAGAGAACAAGTAGAAGCCTACAGAGAGGAATCGCAAAAAATCCCTGAAAGAATTCCAGGAAAACATAAATAAACAAGTAGAAGCCCATAAAGAGGAGACACAAAAATCCCTGAAAGAATTCCAGGAAAACACAATCAAACAGTTGAAGGAATTAAAAATGGAAATAGAAGCAATCAAGAAAGAACACATGGAAACAACCCTGGATATAGAAAACCAAAAGAAGAGACAAGGAGCTGTAGATACAAGCTTCACCAACAGAATACAAGAGATGGAAGAGAGAATCTCAGGAGCAGAAGATTCCATAGAAATCATTGACTCAACTGTCAAAGATAATGTAAAGCGGAAAAAGCTACTGGTCCACAACATACAGGAAATCCAGGACTCAATGAGAAGATCAAACCTAAGGATAATAGGTATAGAAGAGAGTGAAGACTCCCAGCTCAAAGGACCAGTAAATATCTTCAACAAAATCATGGAAGAAAACTTCCCTAACCTAAAAAAAGAGATACCCATAGACATACAAGAAGCCTACAGAACTCCAAATAGATTGGACCAGAAAAGAAACACCTCCCGTCACATAATTGTCAAAACACCAAATGCACAAAATAAAGAAAGAATATTAAAAGCAGTAAGGGAAAAAGGTCAAGTAACATATAAAGGCAGACCTATCAGAATCACACCAGACTTCTCGCCAGAAACTATGAAGGCCAGAAGATCCTGGACTGATGTCATACAGACCCTAAGAGAACACAAATGCCAGCCCAGGTTACTGTATCCAGCAAAACTCTCAATTAACATTGATGGAGAAATCAAGATATTTCATGACAAAACCAAATTTACACAATATCTTTCTACAAATCCAGCACTACAAAGGATAATAAATGGTAAAGCCCAACATAAGGAGGCAAGCTATACCCTAGAAGAAGCAAGAAACTAATCATCTTGGCAACAAAACAAAGAGAATGAAAGCACACAAACATAACCTCACATCCAAATATGAATATAAAGGGAAGCAATAATCACTATTCCTTAATATCTCTCCATATCAATGGCCTCAACTCCCCAATAAAAAGACATAGATTAACAAACTGGATACGCAACGAGGACCCTGCATTCTGCTGCCTACAGGAAACACACCTCAGACACAAAGACAGACACTACCTCAGAGTGAAAGGCTGGAAAACAACTTTCCAAGCAAATGGTCAGAAGAAGCAAGCTGGAGTAGCCATTCTAATATCAAATAAAATCAATTTCCAACTAAAAGTCATCAAAAAAGATAAGGAAGGACACTTCATATTCATCAAAGGAAAAATCCACCAAGATGAACTCTCAATCCTAAATATCTATGCCCCAAATACAAGGGCACCTACATACGTAAAAGAAACCTTACTAAAGCTCAAAACACACATTGCACCTCACACAATAATAGAGGGAGATTTCAACACCCCACTCTCATCAATGGACAGATCATGGAAACAGAAATTAAACAGTGATGTCGACAGACTAAGAGAAGTCATGAGCCAAATGGACTTAACGGATATTTATAGAACATTCTATCCTAAAGCAAAAGGATATACCTTCTTCTCAGCTCCTCATGGTACTTTCTCCAAAATTGACCATATAATTGGTCAAAAAACGGGCCTCAACAGGTACAGAAAGATAGAAATAATCCCATGCGTGCTATCGGACCACCACGGCCTAAAACTGGTCTTCAATAACAATAAGGGAAGAATGCCCATATACGTGGAAATTGAACAATGCTCTACTCAATAATAACCTGGTCAAGGAAGAAATAAAGAAAGAAATTAAAAACTTTTTAGAATTTAATGAAAATGAAGGTACAACATACCCAAACTTATGGGACACAATGAAAGCTGTGCTAAGAGGAAAACTCATAGCGCTGAGTGCCTGCAGAAAGAAACAGGAAAGAGCATATGTCAGCAGCTTGACAGCACACCTAAAAGCTCTAGAACAAAAAGAAACAAATACACCCAGGAGGAGTAGAAGGCAGGAAATAATCAAACTCAGAGCTGAAATCAACCAAGTAGAAACAAAAAGGACCATAGAAAGAATCAACAGAACCAAAAGTTGGTTCTTTGAGAAAATCAACAAGATAGATAAACCCTTAGCCAGACTAACGAGAGGACACAGAGAGTGCGTTCAAATTAACAAAATCAGAAATGAAAAGGGAGACATAACAACAGATCCAGAGGAAATTCAAAAAATCATCAGATCTTACTATAAAAACCAATATTCAACAAAACTTGAAAATCTTCAGGAAATGGACAATTTCCTAGACAGATACCAGGTACCAAAGTTAAATCAGGAACAGATAAACCAGTTAAACAACCCCATAACTCCTAAGGGAATAGAAGCAGTCATTAAAGGTCTCCCAACCAAAAAGAGCCCAGGTCCAGATGTGCTCAGTGCAGAATTCTATCAGACCTTCATAGAAGACCTCGTACCAATACTATCCAAACTATTCCACAAAATTGAAACAGATGGAGCGCTACCGAATTCCTTCTATGAAGCCACAATTATTCTTACACCTAAACCACACAAAGACACAACAAAGAAAGAGAACTTCAGACCAATTTCCCTTATGAATATCGACACAAAAATACTCAATAAAATTCTGGCAAACCGAATTCAAGAGCACATCAAAACAATCATCCACCATGATCAAGTAGGCTTCATCCCAGGCATGCAGGGATGGTTTAATATACGGAAAACCATCAACGTGATCCATTATATAAACAAACTGAAAGAACAGAACCACATGATCATTTCATTAGATGCTGAGAAAGCATTTGACAAAATTCAACACCCCTTCATGATAAAAGTCCTGGAAAGAATAGGAATTCAAGGCCCATACCTAAACATAGTAAAAGCCATATACAGCAAACCAGTTGCTAACATTAAACTAAATGGAGAGAAACTTGAAGCAATCCCACTAAAATCAGGGACTAGACAAGGCTGCCCACTCTCTCCCTACTTATTCAATATAGTTCTTGAAGTTCTAGCCAGAGCAATCAGACAACAAAAGGAGATCAAGGGGATACAGATCAGAAAAGAAGAGGTCAAAATATCACTATTTGCAGATGACATGATAGTATATTTAAGTGATCCCAAAAGTTCCACCAGAGAACTACTAAAGCTGATAAACAACTTCAGCAAAGTGGCTGGGTATAAAATTAACTCAAATAAA
The DNA here is from genome assembly GCF_021556685.1 of Rattus norvegicus. Lineage (NCBI taxonomy): Eukaryota > Metazoa > Chordata > Mammalia > Rodentia > Muridae > Rattus > Rattus norvegicus. Next base: position 142,927,202 of record NC_141537.1, on the reverse strand, counting down.
TCAGTTGCCTTCCTCTATACAAAAGAGAAACAAGCCGAGAGAGAAATTAGGGAAACGACACCCTTCATAATAGACCCAAATAATATAAAGTACCTCGGTGTGACTTTAACCAAGCAAGTAAAAGATCTGTACAATAAGAACTTCAAGACACTGAGGAAAGAAATTGAAGAAGACCTCAGAAGATGGAAAGATCTCCCATGCTCATGGATTGGCAGGATTAATATAGTAAAAATGGCCATTTTACCAAAAGCGATCTACAGATTCAATGCAATCCCCATCAAAATACCAATCCAATTCTTCAAAGAGTTAGACAGAACAATTTGCAAATTCATCTGGAAAAAACCCAGGATAGCTAAAGCTATCCTCAACAATAAAAGGACTTCAGGGGGTATCACTATCCCTGAACTCAAGCAGTATTACAGAGCAATAGTGATAAAAACTGCATGGTATTGGTACAGAGACAGACAGATAGACCAATGGAATAGAATTGAAGACCCAGAAATGAACCCACACACCTATGGTCACTTGATTTTTGACAAAGGAGCCAAAACCATCCAATGGAAAAAAGATAACATTTTCAGCAAATGGTGCTGGTTCAACTGGAGGGCAACATGTAGAAGAATGCAGATCGATCCATGCTTATCACCCTGTACAAAGCTTAAGTCCAAGTGGATCAAGGACCTCCACATCAAACCAGACACACTCAAACTAATAGAAGAAAAACTAGGGAAGCATCTGGAACACATGGGCACTGGAAAAAATTTCCTGAACAAAACACCAATGGCTTATGCTCTAAGATCAAGAATCGACAAATGGAATCTCATAAAACTGCAAAGCTTCTGTAAGGCAAAGGACACTGTGGTTAGGACAAAACGGCAACCAACAGATTGGGAAAAGATCTTTACCAATCCTACAACAGATAGAGGCCTTATATCCAAAATATACAAAGAACTCAAGAAGTTAGACCGCAGGGAAACAAATAACCCTATTAAAAAATGGGGTTCAGAGCTAAACAAAGAATTCACAGCTGAGGAATGCCGAATGGCTGAGAAACACCTAAAGAAATGTTCAACATCTTTAGTCATAAGGGAAATGCAAATCAAAACAACCCTGAAATTTCACCTCACACCAGTGAGAATGGCTAAGATCAAAAACTCAGGTGACAGCAGATGCTGGCGAGGATGTGGAGAAAGAGGAACACTCCTCCATTGTTGGTGGGATTGCAGACTGGTAAAACCATTCTGGAAATCAGTCTGGAGGTTCCTCAGAAAATTGGACATTGAACTGCCTGAGGATCCAGCTATACCTCTCTTGGGCATATACCCAAAAGATGCCTCAACATATAAAAGAGACACGTGCTCCACTATGTTCATCGCAGCCTTATTTATAATAGCCAGAAACTGGAAAGAACCCAGATGCCCTTCAACAGAGGAATGGATACAGAAAATGTGGTACATCTACACAATGGAATATTACTCAGCTATCAAAAACAACGGCTTTGTGAAATTCGTAGGCAAATGGTTGGAACTGGAAAATATCATCCTGAGTGAGCTAACCCAATCACAGAAAGACATACATGGTATGCACTCATTGATAAGTGGCTATTAGCCCAAATGCTTGAATTACCCTAGATCCCTAGAACAAACGAAACTCAAGACGGATGATCAAAATGTGAATGCTTCACTCCTTCTTTAAATGAGGAAAAAGAATACCCTTGGCAGGGAAGGGAGAGGCAAAGATTGAAACAGAGACTGAAGGAACACCCATTCAGAGCCTGCCCCACATGTGGCCCATACATATACAGCCACCCAATTAGACAAGATGGATGAAGCAAAGAAGTGCAGACTGACAGGAGCCGGATGTAGATCGCTCCTGAGAGACACAGCCAGAATACAGCAAATACAGAGGCGAATGCCAGCAGCAAACCACTGAACTGAGAATAGGTCCCCCGTTGAAGGAATCAGAGAAAGAACTGGAAGAGCTTGAAGGGGCTCGAGACCCCAAAAGTACAACAATGTCAAGCAACCAGAGCTTCCAGGGACTAAGCCACTACCTAAAGACTATACATGGACTGACCCTGGACTCTGACCTCATAGGTAGCAATGAATATCCTAGTAAGAGCACCAGTGGAAGGGGAAGCCCTGGGTCCTGCTAAGACTGAACCCCCAGTGAACTAGACTATGGGGGGAGGGCGGCAATGGGGGGAGGGTTGGGAGGGGAACACCCATAAGGAAGGGGAGGGGGGAGGGGGATGTTTGCCCGGAAACCGGGAAAGGGAATAACACTTAAAATATATATAAGAAATACTCAAGTTAATTAAAAAAAAAAGAAATACTCAAGTTAATAAAAAAATCTTAGTTTATCATGGAATATCTTATTTTCTCCATATGTTGTGATTGAAATTTTTCTGGGTATAATATTCTGGGATTATACCAGTGGTCTCCTAGAGTTTGTAGAACATCTGTCCAGTCCCATCTGGTTTAATCACCAATGACAAGTCAGGTGTTATTCTAATATGTCTGCCTTTATATGTTACTTGCTCTTTTTCCCTAGCAGCTTTTTTTTTTTTTTTTGGTTCTTTTTTTTTGAAGCTGTGGACCAAACTCAGGGCCTTGCGCTTCCTAGGCAAGCGCTCTACCACTGAGCTAAATCCCCAACCCCTCCCTAACAGCTTTTAATATTCTTTCTTTGTGTTGAATTTTTAGTGTTTTGATTATTACATGGCAAAAGGACTTTCTTCCCAGATCTAATATACTTTGTGTTCAGTATGCATCTTGTTCCTTGATGGGCAACTTCTTCTTTAGGTTAGGGAGATTTTCTTCTATGATTTTATTTAAGATATTTTTGGTGCCTTTGACTTGGGTTTCTGTTCCTTCTTCTATTCCTATTAGTCTTAGATTTAGTCTTTTCATAGTGTTCCAGATTTCCTGGATGTTTTGAGCAAGAACTTTTTTGATTTAGATTCAACATTTTCTTTAACCAAGGTATATTTGTTCTACCATGTTTTCAACACCCCAGATCCTTTCTTCCATCTCTTGTACTCTGTTGGTGAGGCTTGCTTCTGAGGTGCCTGTTTGAGTTTCTTAGTTTTCATTTCCAGATTTCCCCCAATTTGGGTTTTCGTTATTGATTCTATTTCCCCTTTCAAGTTTTAAACTGTTTTATTAATTTCCTTCCACTGTTTATTTTGTGTCTTCATAGATTTCTTTAAGGTTCATTCATTTCCTCTCTAAGGATTTTTATCATATTAATAAAGACTACTGTAAGGTCTTTGTCTTGTGCTTCAAGTATGTTTCCCTTCTCAGGGATAACTGTGGTAGGGTTGCTGGGCTCCAGTGGAGACATATTGTCCTGACTATAGTCGATTGTGTTTTCACTTGGCATCTATGCATCCGAGACTAAGAAGATTATAATTGTGGGTGCTGATATCTGGCCTTGCTGGGTGGGTGTTTTGTTCTTAGTTTTTTAGTTCCTTGATTGCTCTCTCTGCTTCTTCAGAGGAGGTGGTCGCTGTGTGTTACCTGATAGGGGATTCTTTTGGGATCCTGTTAGGTAAGTCCCCTTGGGAGTTCCAGGTAAAATGAGTTCCTAGGTATTGGAAATTGACACTAGGAATGGGGGATAGGATGGGAGTGGTAGTGCTGGAAGGGTCCATGAGTGGGAGAAAGCAGAGTGTTCCGCCAGGACCTGATTAGTATCCTGGGATTGGGGGCAGAGAGTGAGGAAGGGCAACAATAGATATGCTACTACAGAACTGGAGTTGAGACTGGGGGGTTGGATTTGGATTGGGGGGAAGTGAATGTCTGAAGCTTGTGATCTGATTAGCCGTCTTACTTGCTTCTTTGGCAGGCTTGGCTGGTGGGTTCTCAGAGCATGCCTTCTTGAGCATTCTTGAGGACTGGTATAAAGCAATGAATCAGGAAGAGGAAGGTTGGAGAGGAAAAAAAATCTGTGTGGTTCACTAGAGATAAGAGTAAAAGGAGGGGCAAGGAAGCAGCAGATGGTCTGCTACAGAGCTGGAGAGAGACTGGGGAACTGGATTTGGAGAAGAGAATGGAGGGGGTAACGATCTTTGGCTACCCTACGTGCTTTTCTGGCTTGCAGCGGTATATATTTTCCAGGAAATTCCAAAAGCACTCCTTTTCATGGTGCCTTCTAAGGTCAGCTGTGCCAAGATGAAACAGGATATCTCCTTCCCAGCCACAGGCTGTCAGAAACTCACTGAAGTGGATGATGAATACAGACTCCTTGCATTCTGTGAGAAGCCCCTGGCTGCAGAAGTCACTGCTGATGCTCTCGAAGGGCTGGGGAAAATGGAAGGGTGTGTGGTTCCTATCAGTGGTGGGAATGCCTAAGAGAGCCAGCAGAATCAGAAAGCTTTTCAACCTCTTTAAAGATCTTGTCAGCCAATATGATGTCAGAGGGCCCTTAAACAGAGAAGTTAAGAAGCCCAGGATCAAAGCACCCAGGAGTCAGTGTCTTGTTATTCCGTGTATCCTGAAACACAAACACCAAAGTATTTCTCCAAAGAAATAACACACTAATAAAACAAGGAGGAAGCTGCAAAATATGCTAAACTTTCAGCCAAGAGAATGAAGGAAGAGCCAAGACGAAGCGCCAGGAACAGATTGTCAAGCGATGGAGGCTGACGCTGCTGAGGGCTCCTACTTCTCAGTCCAGTCAAAAACAAACCTTAGAAGGGTAACAAATAAATAACCATATCCTGGGGGGAGGGGAGATTCCAAAAAGATAATATTTATTAAAGATCATTTCATTTAGTTATCTTGTATTACAAACTATGCCTAAAGGGACTGGAGAGATGGCTCAGCAGTTAAGAGCATTGGTTGCTCTTTGAAAAGATCCAGGTTCAGTTCCTAGCACCCACACGGCAGCTTGCAACTGTCAAGTTCCAGGGGATCTGAAACCTTCATATAGACATACATGCAGGCAAAACACCATTGCACATGAAAAAAAAAAAAAAAGACACCATCCCATGGTGGTAAATAAATAAATAAGTTAGGCCTAAGTCTGGCACGGTAGCACACACCTTTAATGCCAGCACTCAGGAGGCAAAGGGAGGCTGATCTCTGTGAGTTTGAGGCCAGCCTGGTCTACAAAGCAAGTTCCAGGATAGCCAGGACTGTTACACAGGGAAAACGTCTCAAAAAAATTTATGCCTATAAACAAGCAATCTATTTTTCATAGAATGACATTAAGAAATATGATTTCTTAGTGCAAGCAAGCAGAAGGAACAAAGAGTTGACTTTAGCATTCTTTATTAATGTGGTGTATGTTACATGTAAATTATCTATTACAAATTGGATGTGACTGTTTTCATCTGTTAGTTGAATGTACAGAATGAAACTATAGAGAATTTCTAAAAAGGTTCTGTTAATAGGGTTAATTTGAGACAAACTGTTCAGTTTACACTTTGTAAAATGGGTTGAGACTGGAGAGATGGCTCAGTGGTTAAGAGCACTGACTGCTCTTCCAGAGGACCTGAGTTCAATTCCCAGCAACCACATGGTGGCTCACAACCATCTGTAATAAGATCTGATCCCCTCTTCTGGTGTGTCTGCAGGCAGCTACAGTGTACTCATATACAATAAATAAAATCTTAAAAAAAATTAAAAGTTTCCCTCATATAATTTTGTCCTTTAATAGTCCCTGCAATATTGTACAGTTATTACCTCCTGACTTACGTTCTAAGTCTATACCAGCTGTTAAGGTTTATCATGGCCCCTCACATGGACCCTCTTCTGAAGTACTCTGTTGCTCCCTTATCAACCACATGTCAGTCTTGAAGCAGTTACCAAGTTATTGGAACCCCCAAATCCCTAAAAGCAGCTCACGTGACCTCTGAGAAGGGACTAACGGACCATAGCCATCCAACTCTTTGCCACTCTGTATATTGTTTGAGGGCTCAATGTTCACTGCAAACTAAACAGAACTAAAGGAGCTGAACTGAAGCCTTCTTTGTATTAGCTACCCTCTCTACCTCAGCAGCTCAGAGCAACTTACCATCCATCAGGACTGCTGAAATTCTCCCAGACTACATCTGGCTGCTGCTAAGGGTGGGAACCATTCCAACAAACCCTAACTGGGTTGAGATGTAGCCTAGAGACAGGGACCAGAAAATAAGACCCAGTAGCAAGCCTTCTATCTATGAGTTTCTGGTTCCTTCCCACTCCGACTTCTCCCCTGGATCACTCTTACCTCATATTCTCCTCGTACTTAAGTTTTTATCTGTCTTTTAAATGCTTTAGTCACTGAGCAGACAAAATGTTCCATATAAACTCTCCAATAGCTCTCACCCTCCAACAGCTCCATTTGCTTCTGATATGTCTGCAAAAAGCTCTTTTAGATACTGTGGAGAGACTGACTAAAAGGGACCTCCACTCCTTTCACCCTGTGTCAGATTCTTTACATCCATTCTCTACTTTCTCCTGTTCCCATTGTTGCTCTTTGGCTCCCTAGTACTTCTGCTAGCTTTGCTAGCAATGACAGTAGTTGTTGTCACCCTGAATCAACTCTATGGCCACTTCTCACTGGCCCACTCTGTCTCTTCTGCCTCTCTTCCTCCCTATCCCTCAACCTTTCCAGAAAAAGTCTCTGAACTTTACTTCATAACCGAAGTGCCAGTTCCCAATGAAATTCAGGGCAAATGGCTAGTCTCGGTGCCTTTAAAATGTTAGACAAACATATCACAGTGTGTGCTGGCCACCAGGCTCCCTTAGCATTGCAAGTACCTGTTACAGGCAATGTTTATCAACCTGTGGGGCACAACCCCTTTGGGGGTTGAACCACCCTTTCCACAGGGTTCACCAATCTGAAAACACAGATGTTTATATTACAATTCAGAACGATAGCAAAATTACAGCTATAAGGCAGCAATGAAAATAATTTAATGGTTGGGGGGCGGTCACCCCAACGTGAGTGAATGTGCTAGAGTCTCCGCAGTAGGAAAGTTGAGAACCACTGCGCTGCAGAGTCCTGGTTCCTCTCCGCACTTCTCAACCCCACCCCTTACCCTAAACCTCTTCAGCTCCTGAGCTTCACTTCCTCGTGCCAGTTTCGGGTTCCTGGATAACCCAGCCATTTTGACCATGTACTCTTGGTTCCTCTCCATCGCTTTGTCTCCTCTCTTCTCTCTCTCTCCTTTCTTTGACTCTCTCCCTTTCTCCTTTCATGGCTGGGTTCAGTCTACTGTTCATGTCTAGTCTACTACTCTCTCTCGGCTCTGAACCCTTCCAGAGGTCTCTGTCAGCCTCATATATATATACAACATATACAACATTCTCGACCATACCTCGAAGAGATCATGTCCTCATTTTCATTATCAAATTTTGTCTATTTTTCATCCCTCTAATAATTATTTTTCAAGTCTCCTCAGGAACACGTGATGATCACATGACCCATTGCTGCTGATCAAGTGTCTCCCCACACTACTTCACCAGAGAACCCTCTTCAATTCACCCAGACATATCCCCCTCCAACAAAGACCCTCCTCAGAACAAAAATAGCTGTAATACTCTTACTCTGCATTTTTATATAGTCTTAGAATTAGAAATGATACTTTCCTGATAAAAGACTTCCCAACTTCCTTTGCGGCCAAGACAAGCAGTTTCAGAAAGGAGACAACTGTGTGGTAGTCATTTCCACAGCTATAAGGAGACACTTTCCTCCTCTTCTGTAGGCATTTAGGCTATCCATTCACCTGTGTGACAAAAGTGGGCCCCTTGCTCTGAATAAACATGGTCCCACCTAAGGTCAGATGAAGCCTCTCTTTCTACTTTCTGTCTCTACAACTGCCTAAAATAATCTAACACAAAAAAACAAAAATAAACAAATCTTTAAAAAAAACTTTATACAATCCAGCATAAAGTTAGTTAATTAAGACCTTATTGGTTTCAGTGTATGGATTAAAAATGTTAGTAATTAACTCCAAGTCACCAACAGTGCATTCATGTCAAATTAAGGAAAGAAAAGCACTTCCCTTTGTAGACATTTAACCAAGAGCAAGTCCAGGTTTTGATTCTCTCCTCTGGCCTCTGTCTGGAGCATCCGTCCCTATTTGAGCCTGCCCCAAAGCCGTCTTCTGAATCTGTTCCCGTGTCTGTGTTTGTTCTTATGTGTCTGTGTCTCTGTATGTGTACCTAACAAAGGGCTTTGCTCTGTCCTTATTGAACAGCTCAGAAAGCATCACATGGGAAAGGAATGGGATACGTTATAGAAACCGTTAACAGAGTTTTACAAGAGATTAAATCACTGACTCCTCCTACTGATCCAGATAACGAACACTATTACAACATCATTGTTTATCAACCAACATTCAAATGTTGCATTGAACATTTAGGGTGGGTATTAATTTTATCAGATAGCTTTCCACCTCTACCTTTACTGATTTGAGCAAATGATACACACACAATGTTCTACATCAGGAGAGTGAGAGAGTACATAATGTTAGATTATAGTCATGCATTATCTTAAGTTGTAAAAGCTGATTACATGGGAGATTCAAGGCAAGGCAAATAAAGTTGACTGTTACATTGTTCTCTTAAAAACAGGCTAAACAAACAGACTGAGTACACACACAGTAGGATAGCAGTCTTGTGTCTTAAGTGACTCATGGTATATTTTTTACCTCTGGCTGTGAGATCCAACAGAAGTTCCAATCTCTTAGAATGTAAGAGATATTTTTATACCACGGTTTCAGCAAACAGAAAAGCAATCCCACAGGTCCCAAACACTATCCAGCTCTTATTTTAATTCCTTCCACAGTGTGATCGGACATAAATGTTCACAGCTGCCATCAATATGCATTCCTTTTCTAAAAATAAGATTTTATTTATTTTATATATATGCATACACTCTAGCTGTCTTCAGACACACCACATCAGATCCCATTACAGATGGTTGTGAGCCACCATGTGGTTGCTGGGACTTGAACTCAAGACCTCTGGAAGAACCCCTGAGCCATCTCTTAACCCCTGAGCCCTCTCTCCAGTTTCATGCATTCCTTTTTAAATTAAATGTATTTTCTATGAACATTTGGGTTTTCTGAGTCAAGTTTCCACTCTGTAGCCCGAGTGGCCCAGCCTACGCCCAGGCAATATTAACATATCTCTACAATTGAAAAGATTGGATAGAGGGGTTGGGGATTTAGCTCAGTGGTAGAGCACTTGCCTAGCAAGCGCAAGGCCCTGGGTTCGGTCCCCAGCTCCGAAAAAAAGAAAAAAAAAAAAAGATTGGATAGGAGCTAGGGAGCCGTCTGAGTGGTTAAGAATACTTGCTGCTCAAACCACTGAACTGAGAATAGGTCCCCTATTGAAGGAATCAGAGAAAGAACTGGAAGAGCTTGAAGGGGCTCGAGACCCCAAAAGTACAACAATGCCAAGCAACCAGAGCTTCCAGGGACTAAGCCACTACCTAAAGACTATACATGGACTGACCCTGGACTCTGACGCCATAGGTAGCAATGAATATCCTAGTAAGAGCACCAGTGGAAGGGGAAGCCCTGGGCCCTGCTAAGACTGAACCCCCAGTGAACTAGTCTATGGGGGGAGGGCGGCAATGGGGGGAGGGTTGGGAGGGGAACACCCATAAGGAAGGGGAGGGGGGAGGGGGATGTTTGCCCGGAAACCGGGAAAGGGAATAACACTCGAAATGTATATAAGAAATACTCAAGTTAATAAAAAAAAAAAAAAATACTTGCTGCTGTTTCAGAAGTCCCCAATTCAGCTACTAGCACCCGTGTCGGGCGGTTCACACTGCCCACAACTCATCTCCAGCATTCCTGACACATACCTCCTCAGGCACCTGCAGGCTCACACACACGTCAATAAAATAACAAAGTGAATTGTTAAGAAAAATATTTTATAAGGTCTTATAAAATATTATATCTAAATGATACATAAAAACATGCATGTAAGTTTGGGAAACAATACACGGGCTCTCCTCATGGCTATGACCACATGATCTATTGCAGAAACCATCGTCTTCCAAGTTCTGAGTTCTTCTGCTTTATTTTGATATGAAAATTTTGCTTGCATACAAATGAGTTTTCTTCTGTCTTTTTTAAAATCTCTTTTTCTTTTTCTACATTTTTTTTGAGATAGAGTCTAAGGTAGTTTATGCTAGCCCCAGACTCACTATATAGCTAGTCGAAGTCATTCTTGAGCCCTTGATCTTCCTGCCACCACCTCCCATGTGCCAGGATTATAGAGTGTGCCATCAAGCCCTGCTGATGCTATGCTAAGGAGAGAACTCAGGTTCTTCTGTGTGCCGGGCAAGCACTCTAGCAGCTGTGTTACATCCCTGGGTACCCCCCACCCCCTTTCTTACCCTGTGATGGAGTATAAGATATTTTCATAGCTGGTAACATTATCTTTCAGTGTTTAAGCCACGGGACATCACCTTGGCAGTATAAATAAAGGACAGTGGGAAGGAACATCCAAACATGAACAGAGAGACTTTTGATCCTTTACTGGGGTGAATTAGCATGTTTCCAGATGGAAGAGAGAGGATCACAATAATCAATATTTCTGATTGGTCAAGTCACAACTGTCAAAAAAAAAAATACTGAGTATGAAGGCCGGCAAGATGATTCAGTGGTTAAAACTTGAGGGCCTCATGGTAGGATGAGAGCACTGACGCCAGCAACTCGGAAGTACACACAAATTTACAATAAATAAGCAAACAAGCAAACAAATATATGAATAAGAACTAATGCACGCATGCAAATATGATTTCTGAACATGAGATGAGAAAGACACCCAAAGGAGTCAGATGCAGCCAGTACACACACATTCAGAGTTAAAATCCCGTTTGTCCATCGTGTACCCTAAAACCTCTTTAAAATACAAGGGTAGCAGTGAGGTTCCAGGAAACCTATGCTTTGCACCAAAGGATGAATAACCACACACCACTTGGGGGAACCCTTGTTCTCCCGGACTTCTCAGAATTTACAAGCTAGCAGAACCGTTTTGTTGATGCTAAGATATGGGTTGCGGGGAGTCGGGGGGCGGGGGAGGTCTGTGCATAAATGTTTTTTGGTGCCAGGTGACTCATTTTTAGACAACTTTCCACATTCTGCGGATGGTGCTAATGCCAGCATTTAAGCATGGGGCTGAGTAAACCAGGACAGCATGTTTCCACACTTCTCAGATGCTTATTTCTAAACATTATGTAAAAAAAAAAAACCCTGTGTCTCTCTCTCGGCACTGAGTAATAGACCCGAGTGAAGCTACTGCCTCTGGTGTCCATTTTGTCCTTTTTGGCAGAAAGGTGCAACAGATCATACTGACTAGAACATGAAAAGGACTTCAGACATTGTCAGTTCTCAGGTGCTAAACCATTAAAACCCAGGGTGTATCTATCTGCACGATATTTCCTTACGGACTAATTTTCTTTCTTCATTCTTTGTTCCTTCCTTCCTTCCTTCCTCTCTCACCCACCCAGGCTAGCCTGAAGCTCACTGTGTAGCTGAGAAAGACCTTAAACACTTCCTTCTTTTGCCATAACCTCCCCAGTGCTGGGAACATAGGTATAGATCACCATGCCTGATTTATGTGGTGCACTGTGCATACCCAGCAGGTAGTCTACCAGCTGAGCCAAATCTCGGGCCCACCATGGATGCTTTTTCTTCATTCCTTGCAAGAATGTGGCCATATTGGAAGAACCTTTGACTCTTTAACAGATTCCCGTGTTCCAAACATTAAATGACAAAACCTAGGGCAGACAAAAAATATTTTCCACCAAACCTTTTTGCAATAATCGTATAAGATAGTGAGTTTCTTTTTGGTTGTTATTTTAAAAACATAATGGATTTCTTTTTTTTTTTAAGTTTTCAAAAGAGAGACTATGCCATGGCACACGCGTAGAAGTCAGAGATTGATTATCTCCCTGCACAAACTATATTGGTTCTTGGATTTGATCCCAGGCCAGCATACACGAGTCAGCCACCACTACTCACTGAGCCATCACTCCAACTCAATTTATGACATTTTGGTGCGTGTATGCCATCAAGTTTCCTCGTTTTGACTCTCCCATTACTCCTCATCACTGAATTCACTATGATCCCTAACCAGTGCTGAGCAACGGCCACTCAGGAACAGAAGACCTATCACTACTCCATCACGTGTGTGTAAGGCCATGTGACGGTGCTGCCCAATGGACTGTGAGAAGAGAGGGGCAGGCAGGCATCACTTCTGAGACGAGGCAGTTAAAAGAAGATGGACAATTTCTTTTCTCTCAGATGCAGGAGACACCATGGACCCTAAGCTGTGGCAGAGCCATGAAGTGAGACAAGACTCTGAACCAACACCTGCAGAAAATCAGCAAGATCCAATTGCCATGTAATACAATCATCCCCAAATAGTCATGGTTTCTACATCTATGAGTCAACTGACTATGGATTGAAGATTTTGGGGAAACATTAGCATGATCTTGAACATGTGTGGGTTTTGTTCTTGTCATTATTCCATACATGACACGGTGAAACAGCCCTTTAGATAACATTGTATTAGAAGAAATTGGGAGATGACCCAAAGTACAGAGAAGAATGTGTGTGGATTGTGGGCAAGTACTACATCATTTTATATCAGAGTTTGGTTCCCTAAGAGTGATTCTGGATCAGTACTATGTTGGTAACTACCAATATTTGTAATTATTTGTATAATTCTGGGTTCTCAAGAGGAACTGAGTAAATAGAATGAATATATATTACAAAGGGCATTTGTTAGATTGGCTTACTGTATCAGTCAAAGCTATCTAGAGGAACAGAACTGATTGTATATATATATATATGTATATATATTATATATGTGTGTGTATATATCATATATTATACATTCCATATATTCATGTATATGTAGAACATATATATTATATGCAGTAGAAATGAATATAATATATGAGACAGTGGTTTACAGGCTATGTTCAGTCCAGCAATGGCTGTCGCCTGATAGAAAGGCCAAGAATCCAGTAGTTGTTCAATCTATGAGTGTAGAGAGCTACGACGTGCCGCGCCTCAAAGATGGTGCTGGTTTCCGCCTTCCACCCTCCCAGTGGTGAGCGCTCCTTCCAGTAAACAAGTCCTTATTTGGCTATGTCTGCCTGGCTCGCTAGCTTCCGCATAGTGACAGCCTATCTACATGACCCACGTGGCTTGCTAGGACTGGCCAGTGCTAGCTATTTAAGTGTGGTGCAGGGCGTTCCCTGGGGAGAGAGAGAGGGAGAGGGAAGTGAGAGAGTCAGAGAAGAGAGAGTCAGGAGAGAGAGAGTCAGAAAAGAGAGAGAGTCAGAGGAGAGAGAGTCAGAAGAAATAGAGGTCAGAAGATTGTATCAAGGTTCCTGAGTAAAATTGCTTGAAGATCTCCTGTGGTCGTGTCTTCCTTGCTGGTCAAGGTTGGGCGCGGCATATGAGGGCTTCAGTCTGTGTTGGAATCCTGAAGAAGCAGGTTCCAATCCAAGGGCAGAAATGCCTCAGCAGCAGCATAGGCAAACTTGACAATGAGACAGAGAGAGGCAAGCAGGCAAACGCAAATCCTTCTTTCTTCCATGTCTTTTATGTGGGCTGACACCAGAAGGTGTGGCCCCGGTTTAGAGTAGGTATTTTCCACCTCAAAGAAAACCCCTCACAGGCATGCCCAGCTGCTTGGGTTTGAGTTAATTCCAGATGTAGTCAAGTTGACAACCAGGATCAACCATCATACTCAACTTGTAGGGGTTGTGTGGTCCATCAATGCTTACACGGCCTGCTGGAGAGGCTGAGAACTCAATAGCCAGTTCCAAGAGGCTGAATATGTCAGTCCCAATGTGGCACTGAACGCTGGAGAATTCCTGAAGATTCGTGGTCTTGAATGCAAAAATCTGAGTCTGATGTCAGTGGCAACAGCAACAGTAGAGATGCCCTCCGCAGCAAGAAGAGAAGAGAGGTGAGCAAACAGCAAAACTTTCACCTTCATCCGCTTATCTCTAGGATGCCATCCGAAGGTACTGACCACCTTGGGGAGAGTCTTTTCACTCAGGTTATCTTTTCTGGAAATGCCTTCTCAGGGCCACTTACAGTAGTGCCTCATGTTGTTTACAAATCTAATCAACTGACAATCAAGATTAGCCACCATTGGGACTGAGAGGTTAAGAGCTCTTACTGCTCTTCCAAAAGGTGGTAGTTTGACTGGGTACTACCCCGGTAGACTCATGTATTTGAATGCTTAGCTCAAAGGAAGCAACTCTACTAAAAGTGTGGCCTTTGTTGGAGTAAGTATAGCCTTGTTGGAGAAGGTGTGGCCTTGTTGGAGAAGGTGTGGCCTTGTTGGAGTAGGTGTGGCCTTGTTAGAGTAGGTATAGCCTTGTTGGAGAAGGTGTGGCCTTGTTGGAGTAGGTGTGGCCTTGTTAGAGTAGGTATAGCCTTGTTGGAGAAGGTGTGGCCTTGTTGGAGTAGGTGTGGCCTTGTTAGAGTAGGTATAGCCTTGCTGGAGTAGGTGTGGCCTTATGGGAGGAAGTGTGTCACTGTGTGTGTGTGGGGGGGGGGGTTTGAAGTCTCCTATGTTCAAGCTATACCCAGTGTGGAACACAGTCTTTTGCTGTCTGGGGATCAAAATATAGAGCTCCTCCAGCACCATGTCTGCTGCATGCTGATGCTTCTTCTCACCATGACAATAATGGATTAAGCATCTGAAACTGTAAGCCAGTCCCGATTCAATGTCTTCCTTGTAAGAGTTGCCTTGGTCATGGTGTCTTCTTCGCAGCAATGAAACCACAATCACCTGTGACTCCAGCTTCAAGGGACCTGATACCCTCTTCTAGACCTGGCACAGCACATACATGACATTCACTAACACAGACACATAATACACAAATAAATAAAGTAAGTCTTTTTTTAAAGTATTAACCATAACATTATTAGTATATTAAGCCACTGAAATAAGGGGCTATAATTAGTCACTATATTCTCCAGAATTTCATAGTTAATATAAAGGCCAATTTTTCCTTCTCTACATCCATCAAATATTTCAATTATTTTTAAAAATTTCTCACAGGGCGCTTTTAAGATGTCTCAACAGGTAAAGATATTTGCCATCAAGCCCGATGACCTGGATTTAATCCCCAAGATCCACAAGTTGGAAAGAGAAAAACAACTCCCACAAGTTGTTCTATGACCTCCACTGGTGTGCCACCCCTAACACAGATAAATAAATAAATGCAATAAAAAATTAGAATCCCTCATAAGGACTTTGGTAGAAATAGCCAGAGGCAGTTTGTGATGGTCAAGATCATGGACATTGTTGTCAGGTAAACTATTGCTTGAATTCCACTTGCAATTAAAAACTATGCCCTCTCAGGTGAAGTCAACTCATTTCTTTGGGCCCTGCTTTCCCCACATGGAAAGTGAGCCTCATCACAGAGAAGGCTGGAGAGATGCGAAGGGCTAGTCCACACCAGACACAAAGCATTCAGGATGTAGAGGCTTCTGCTCCTTTTTTTAAAAAAGACTTATTTATCTATTTTATATATATGAGTAAACTGTAGCTGTCTTCAGGCACACCAAAAGGGGACATCAGATCCCATTCCAGATGGTTGTGAGCCACCATGTCGTTGCTGGGATTTGAACTCAGGACCTCGGAAGAGCAGTTAGCACTGAGCCATCTCTCCAGCCCCAAGGCTTCTGTTCTTGCCAGTATCATTTTCTCGGTGCTGGTGGTAGTACTGAAAAGACCAGGCCTCACATCTGAATAGAATTTGGTCACTTTCTATGGTGCCATAGAATCATAAGAGTACATGTGACTTTGCCTAGTTAAGTACTGGGATCTTGAGAAAACATTCAGGATTGTGAAATTAAGAATGTGGGTTCTTGCAGAGTACTGAGAGAGATGAGCATACAAGTCCCCGGGCACGAATGCATGTTAGTAAGGCCCAGAGTCATTCGGGAGAGCTGTGGATTCCAGGACACACAGGTGAGGCCAGGTGGGAGGAGAACACACTGGGAATGTTCTCTGATGCTCTCACCCACATGCTGGGAGTGCAAAAGCAGCGATGACAGATGCTCAACCCAAGTTACTGCAAAAATGTGAACAGCCTCATCTCTCCCTGCCCTGAGGACATCAATCAGAAGGGGAACTCAGCCATATTCCTATGCCCAGTTCTCACTATTCTTGGAGGCAAGCCGTGGGAGCAGTCTTTGGGAAACTACCCAACAACCAACTAAAGATTCCCACCCAAGAAACCAGGAAAGAAAAGAAGACCAGACAGATGCCCAGTCCCTCAGACCGACTCTGCTGACACCCCTGTCTCTGACTGTTTTCCCCATCTGGATTTCTTTCCTCCATGTGTCTATTTTGCTACTGTCATTTTAAACACAAGCACACACAGCAAAACAAATGAGAAACCTTTAAATACAATGTCATTAGATTATTTCACCGCTACATGATACATGAACATCATAGAATTCACTTACACCGGCTTAGATGGTATAGTGTCGGCGCCAGCACCGACACAGTACCGAGAATCGGGCGAAAGCCTACGGGATGAAAGAAACACTCACACACACAGGTTATTGTGTCAAGCCAGGAGAGGAAGAGAGGAAGAGAGAGAGAGAGAGAGAGAGAGAGAGAGAGAGAGAGAGAGAGAGAGAGGAAGAGTTGAAGAGCGGAAGGAAGAGTGAGAGTGAGGAAGAAGAGAGAGTCTCCTGTAGCTTTATTCACCACTTATATACCCACAGTGGGAAACCCTGGCTCGCGACTACCTGGCTCGTGACTTCAGGTAACAAAAGACCGACTAGGAGACCTGAATTAATTAGGGAGAAATCCGAGAAGACCAGCCTAAATCTCAAGGATAAAGGCTGAGGAAGCAAAAGGCAGAAGTAAATTGACCACCACCCAGGTGTGGTTCAGGTGTGTCGGTCCCACATGCATCAGCCGGGCTCAGCAGAGGTCATGCAGTGGAGACACCCGGTGTTACTACTTGGTCTTTTCTTCCTGTGCCGTAAATACATGGGAGAGGCCTCTGTCCAACAATCCCATGACTTAACTGTGGCCATGCAGTTACAAAGCGGCCAGGCCCAAATCCAATATGGCTCACTACAGTATAGATCAGTCACTCAGCATGGCCTCTGAACCCAATCAACAGACACTATAAATTGGATATTTGAGGCTACTGGCATGGTGTGGCTACCGTTGTACAGTTCAAGTAAAATGTGTTTTTATTGTTGTGTAGCTGAGAATGAGCTTGAAATTGTGGTTCTCCTGCCTCTGCTTTCTAAACGCTGAGATTACAGGTGTGCACCACCACACACAGTTTACACAGCATACCCTCCTGTGTCCTCAGCAACGGTTTCACCCACACAGGCAAATCCCTACCCCTGTTGTAGTTTCGCTGTTGATGTTGTTGTTTCGAGACGGGATCCTCATGCTACAGCTCTGACTGACTTGATTTTCACTATGCAATCCTGGATGGCTTTGAACTCATAGCAATCCTCCTGCCTCAGCCACCTAAGTACTAGGATTTAGAGCCATGAGCCCACCATGTGTAACTTAATGTATTTTATAAGTAAAATGAGTACGCTCTAAAATAGCCAGTGGACGGGAAGTGTGCAATGGCAAAGCTCTTGCTTAAGATGGTGGAGGCCCTGGGTTCAAGTCCAAACGCCATCAATAAATAAATAAATAAATACATAAATAAATAAATAAAACTTAAGCTTAAATAACCACTTAAAGGATAGTAAGGGGGCTGGAGAGATGGCTCAGCAGTTAAGAGGACTGACTGCTCTTCCAGAGGTCCTGAGTTCAAATCCCAGCAACCACATGGTGGCTCACAACCATCTGTAATGAGATCTGATGCCCTCTACTGGTGTGTCTGAAGACAGCTACAGTGTACTTACATGTAATAAATAAATACATCTTTAAAAAAAAAGGATAGTAAGATACCAGGAACATAGTATTTTATTAACGTTGTTAAGTTTTCTGTTCTGTGTATAATTAAAAGTGCTATAATTTAAAATAACTCTCAGTGAGGTCTCTTCACATCAATATCACCAAAAACAATTAAGCAATACAAGTGAATAATGAATCATTCTGTGAAGTTTCATTGACTACAACTTCATACTATAATATCATAATCATTTAAGACTACATCCTTCAAGTGTTCTATCCCTGAATTGTACTACCAGCCCATTCTGAGACCACTGTCTCAAATAAGGTCCATTGCTAGCAAAAAAAAAAAAAAATGTTGCTATGGTTACATCCTTTGTCTCTCTGAAGTTCCTTTTTCTCTTCTCATTTTCCTCTGGTCAGCCATTCCACATGGTTCATCGCAAGGATTTCACACAACTCCCCCTCCCAGAATGAACAGAGACAGACCTGCCAGATGGACTCCTAGGGACTGGCTTGGGGATGAAATGTAACAGGAGCCAGGCTAGTGACAGTCTGCCCTGGAACACTGGAAAAGACACGCCGGGCTTCTCACAGTACGTGAGCCTGGATCTGCTGATGTTCATCCAGTCTCTGCCTGACAGAAAGCCAATGCTGGGGGCAGGATGCCTGAGGGGGGGAAAAAAAAAAGAACGTCATGGGCTCACAGATGCCGGAGTTTGTCTCTCGCACCCAAAATAATGCTACTATTTTTTACCCCAGTATCTCAAACTTTTTTGGTCTCAGGATTTTTCCTTTTTGCTTTTAAAGTTTATTTATGATCTCCCAAAAATGTTTTCTATATATAGTTGGGGGTGTTTTTTTGAGGCAAGGGTTATGAAGCTCAACCGCCATCAAATGTGGGACCTTCTTTCTCTGTTGTCTTCCCAAGGAAAACTCGCCGACGTCACGTAGAAGAAAGCCCTTGACCAACACAAGCCAAACCAAATCCCAGCATCGAGAGGGACAGTCAGCACATATTCCCACCCTAGCCGAAGAGTATGGGCAATTAATCGTTACTAGGAGAAGGGGAGTCACTTTCTTTAAAAGTGTCGCCTTTGTTGATTAAAACCCAGCAGAAGGGCACATATCCAAGAATATATGGGCAACACTAATTACACTTGTTTTTTTTTTTTTAAGAGGATGTGAAGTTGAGTGGGTAGAGAAGTGGGGAATGGATCTGGGAAAGAGTGGAGGGGGTGAGTTTGATCAATATACATTGCATGAAATTCTCAAAGAATTAATAAAATTCTTTTTAAAAGACAAAGTTCTGATTTGGTTCGTTCAGTCACCATTCAAGAAAGAAAACATTTAAATCCTTGTTTTAAAAAATAATGTTAGGGGCTGGGGATTTAGCTCAGTGGTAGAGCGCTTACCTAGGAAGCGCAAGGCCCTGGGTTCGGTCCCCAGCTCCGAAAAAAAAAAGAACCAAAAAAAAAAAATAATAATGTTGAGTATCTACCATATTGGCATCACGGTAGGAGTTGAAATCACAACAGGAGCCAACATAGAACCAGATCTGAGTCTCAGGTTTCTTTCCAGCTTAGTGGGTTACACAGAAACTCTGACAGACGCAGGTAAAGGTTGACAAAACTGGAATATGTCCTGTGGAAGACAACTGCAAAAAGTATCCAATCAAAAGTAAATGCCCAAGACTGTTTCATTATGGAGGTGACTTTTGGATAGAAACAAAAAGAAACTGTATTAGTTACTATATCCCAGTTTACTTTCTGTTGCTGTCATAAAACATAACCAAAAGACATTTGGGGAGGGGAGGGTTTATTTCTTTTACCCTTCCAAATCACGGTCTACCACTGAGGGAAGTTGGAACAGGAACTGAAGCAGAATTCACAGAGCCATTGCTTAGTAACTCGCTTCCTCTGACTCACGCTCAACCTGCTTTCTTACCCATCCCAGGACCACCTGTCCAGGGGTGGCACTGCCCACAGTGGGCTGGGTCTTCCCACATCAGTTAGCAAGAAAAGGCTTTCACACACATGTCCACAGGCAAATCTGATGGAGCCAGGCCTCCAGTTGAGACCGCCTCAAATAAGTCTCGGCTGTGTCAAGTTGATAGCTAACTCTGACTGCTAGTCTCAAATTCTTAGCTGAAGCATCTTCAAGGAGTAAGGAGTTATTTTAGCTCACAGAAGTCCATCATGGTGGGGAAGACAAAGTATCAAGGACAGGAGGCAACTGCTCACATTTCATCCACAGTCATGAAATACAGACAGATGATGCCTGTTTTTAGCCCCCCACTCCTCTGCCCAGGACCCCGGCTCATGGAATAAAACCACTCAAATTCATAATGAGTCTCCCTACCTCAATGAACAAAATCTGTATGATCCTCACAGGCATGACCAGGGATTAATTTCCATGGTAATTTCTAAATCACATCAGGTTGACAATCAAAATTAACCCTTATAGTGGCTGGAGAGATGCGTCAGTGATTAAGCTCACTTGGCTGCTCTTCCCAAGGACCAGGGTTCAATCTCCAGCAGCCACATGGTAACTCACAGCCATTCATAAATCTAGTTCCAGGCAATCTGATGTCCTCTTCTGGCATCTAGGGTCACTGCAAGCATATAGCACACAGACACACAGGCAAAGCACCTATACACACAAAATACTATTTTTAAATCAACCTTCAGATAAACATAGTTATTTAATAGGCAAAGAGTGGTGTAGGGAAAAGGAGGGGAGAGAATATTCTAGGCAAAGGCAACACATCAGATGTGTTTAGGGAAAGAAACACTGCCAGAGGCGGTATAGTCATATTAAATGTCACTTGGTTCTTGGGTCCTTTGAGGAATTCAACAAGACACAAAGGAAAGAGCAGTAAGTCAGTTAAGGGCAAAAAAAAAACAAAAAACAAAAAACAAAAAACAAAAAACAAAAAACAAAAAACTAGACACAGAGGTCTGCTCTACCCAGGGGAGAATTGACCCACAAGGTCTGGGGTCCAGCCGTATCAACACTGCTCCCTCTCTGTCCTCTCTTCCTCTCAGCTTGTGGGTCAGAATGTTTGCCTCTTCCCTGCTTATGTTCAGTTTGGACTAGAGGTTGTTTACTCCTCTCTGAGATTGCTCAGGATCTTATGACTGAGGTCACAGTCGATCTCATGACTGCCAGTCTTGTGTCTGTCCTCTTCCTAACAGTAGAGAGCAAAAGTGGCAAAGAATACAACCTGGCAGAGCTTAGCTAAGCCGTCAGAGCTCTGAGACAGAGCATTGCCAGGAGGCCACCTCATAGCCTGCTGACCGCCCTAGAGAGGCGTTCCTCTGAGTCAGGGGCCCAGCACTGGCTCAGTCAGCTGAGCCATGGCTGCAGTGCCACGTGGGGAGGCCTCTGTGTAAAGGGCCACCCGTGACAAGCACTGCTAGAGAACCCATGAACTCTGCAAGTCACTAACCATGCGTCCTTGCTGCACAGTTGCCTAGAGCGCAGCCATTCCCCTCCTGTAGGGACAGCTCAAAGATCTTTCACCTTTGTTCATTCTCTGGTGCTTCATTTCAACAGGGCATGTGGAGGTCTGAATGAAAATGGTCCCTGTAGACTCAGGGAGTGGTGTTGTTGGAGGTGTGGCTTTGTTGGAATAGACATATGTTGAAGGACATATGTCACGGGGGTAGGGTGGTTGTGGGAGCAGTAGGTTTCAGAACCTGAAGACATGCATAGTGGCTTGCTCTTTTCTTTAGATGGAGACCTCTCAACTACCTCTCCAGCACCATGTCTGCCTGCATGCCACCATGTTTCCTGCCATGATGATCGTGGGCTAAACCTCTGAACTGTAAGCCAACCCCAATTAAATGTTTTCCTCTATAAGAGTTGCCATGGCTATGGTGTCCCTTCACAGCAACAGAAACCATAACTAAGACAGGGGACATCGGGCCAGTGGGGATCTCGAGAAGCAGGTGCTCTGAAGATTGTTAACGTGGTAGTGCTTTCAGGGCACTGGTGGAATGGAAGTGACACGGCAGGGAAGCTGACCAAAGACCTTAATACAAAAGTGTCAACCGCTGCCTTAGCTCTGGCCATTCCAATTTTTCCAAAGCTAGAGCAAAAACATCAGTCTTTGAGCAGACACGTGTTCTAGACACTAGATATGGACTGCAGGAAGTAATCTTGGCCAACGGCTGGGCAATTTTCTTCAGTTAATTGCAGTCCTCAACATCAGCCAACATCAGGAAGCTGCTGTCTTCCAGCATAATTCCTAACACCTGGAGAATAATGCTTCCTGCTCCTCTCCCTCCTCTTCCTCCTATCTTGTTTTCTTCTTTATTTTCCTCTCTCTCTCTCTCTCTCTCTCTCTCTCTCTCTCTCTCTCTCTCTCTTCTCTATCTTTTTCTTCTTCCTTTCCTTTTTCTTCCCCCCTCTTCTCCTCTTCCTCTTCTTGAGACATGTAGCTTTATCTACCTGTGATGGCTTGTATATACTTGGCCAAGGGAGTGGCACTATTAGGAGGTGTGGTCTTGTTGGAGTAGGTGGGTCACTGTGGGCATGGACTCTAAGACCCTCATCTTAGCTACCTGGAAGTGAGTCTTCCACTAGCAGCCTTCGGATAAAGGTGTAGAACTCTCAGCTCTGCCTGCACCATGCCTGCCTGGATTCTGCCATGTTCCTGCCTTGATGATAATGGACTGAACCTCTGAATCTGTAAGGCAGCCCCAGTTAAATGGTGTCTTTATTAGAGTTGCCTCAGTGGTCATGGTGTCTGTTCACAGCAGTAAAACCCTAAGACACCACCCTAGAATCTACAGTCATCCTGCTTCTGCTCTGGGTACTGGGATTCCAGTTGGTCTGAGATAGATGTCACACCCAGTTTTAACTATCCCGATCTTTAATTCCTGGGTTCTATAAGAAGGTACTCTGAGCAAGCCATGAGGACCAAGCCAATAAACAGCATCCCTCCATGGCCCTGAATCAACTCCTGCCTACAGGTTCCAGCCCAGCTTTATCTTCTGTCCTCATTGCTTTAGATCAGAAACTATTATACGGAATTGTGAGCAAAATAAACCCTTTTCTTCCCCACTCAAACAAATAAACAAACAAAAACAAAAGTAATCAAATAGAGGAAATACAGTAGTTTAATATGTTAGATCGAGGCCATCTGGGTGGCCTAGTTTTAAATCGAAACTTTCTTTTTTTTTTTTTCAGTTACTACTGTACTTTATTGTGTTCAACCAAATCACCATGTTACAAAAATAGCAAGCTGCCATAATAAAAAATAAGGCTCCTCTATCCAGCACCAGATAGCATCATTTTACTTTCAAGCCTAGAAATTGCACACTTGTATATAAACCAACCGAAGATGAGGATTGAGAGTTCATCTTGGTGGATTTTTCCTTTGATGAATATGAAGTGTCCTTCCTTATCTTTTTTGATGACTTTTAATTGAAAATTGATTTTATTTGATATTAGAATGGCTACTCCAGCTTGCTTCTTCTGACCATTTGCTTGGAAAGTTGTTTTCCAGCCTTTCACTCTGAGGTAGTGTCTGTCTTTGTCTCTGAGGTGTGTTTCCTGTAGGCAGCAGAATGCAGGGTCCTCATTGCATATCCAGTTTGTTAATCTATGTCTTTTTATTGGGGAGTTGAGGCCATTGATGTTGAGAGATATTAAGGAATAGTGATTATTGCTTCCTGTTATATTCATATTTGGATGTGAGGTTATGTTTGTGTGCTTTTCTTCTCTTTGTTTTGTTGCCAAGATGATTAGTTTCTTGCTTCTTCTAGGGTATAGCTTGCCTCCTTATGTTGGGCTTTACCATTTATTATCTTTTGTAGTGCTGGATTTGTAGAAAGATATTGTGTAAATTTGGTTTTGTCATGGAATATCTTGGTTTCTCCATCTATGTTAATTGAGAGTTTTGCAGGATACAGTAACCTGGGCTGGCATTTGTGTTCTCTTAGGGTCTGTATGACATCTGTCCAGGATCTTCTGGCCTTCATAGTTTCTGGCAAAAAGTCTGGTGTGATTCTGATAGGTCTGCCTTTATATGTTACTTGACCTTTTTCCCTTACTGCTTTTAATATTCTTTCTTTATTTTGTGCGTTTGGTGTTTTGACTATTATGTGACGGGAGGTGTTTCTTTTCTGGTCCAATCTATTTGGAGTTCTGTAGGCTTCTTGTATGCCTATGGGTATCTCTTTTTTTAGGTTAGGGAAGTTTTCTTCTATGATTTTGTTGAAGATATTTACTGGTCCTTTGAGCTGGGAGTCTTCACTCTCTTCTATACCTATTATCCTTAGGTTTGATCTTCTCATTGAGTCTTGGATTTCCTGTATGTTTTGGACCAGTAGCTTTTTCCGCTTTACATTATCTTTGACAGTTGAGTCAATGATTTCTATGGAATCTTCTGCTCCCGAGATTCTCTCTTCCATCTCTTGTATTCTGTTGGTGAAGCTTGTATCTACAGCTCCTTGTCTTTTCTTTTGATTTTCTATGTCCAGGGTTGTTTCCATGTGTTCTTTCTTGATTGCTTCTATTTCCATTTTTAATTCCTTCAACTGTTTGATTGTGTTTTCCTGGAATTCTTTCAGGGATTTTTGTGTCTCCTCTCTATGGGTTTCTACTTGTTTATTTATGTTTTCCTGGAATTCTTTCAGGCATTTTTGCGATTCCTCTCTGTAGGCTTCTACTTGTTCTCTAAGGGAGTTCTCCACGTCTTTCTTGAAGTCCTCCAGCATCATGATCAAATACGATTTTGAAACTAGATCTTGCTTTTCTGGTGGGTTTGGATATTCCATGTTTATTTTGGTGGGAGAATTGGGCTCCGATGATGCCATGTAGTCTTGGTTTCTGTTGCTTGGGTTCCTGCGCTTGCCTCTCGCCATCAGATTATCTCTAGTGTTACTTTGTTCTGCTATTTCTGACCGTGGCTAGACTGTCCTATAAGCCTGTGTGTCAGGAGTGCTGTAGACCTGTTTTCCTGTTTTCTTTCAGCCAGTTATGGGGACAGAGTGTTCTGCTTTCGGGCGTGTAGTTTTTCCTCTCTACAGGTCTTCAGCTGTTCCTGTGGGCCTGTGTCTTGAGTTCACCAGGCAGGTTTCTTGCAGGGGAAAAGTTGGTCCTACCTGTGGTTCCAAGGCTCAAGTTTGCTCGTGGGGTACTGCCTAAGTCCTCTCCGCGGCGGCAGCAACCGGGAAGATCTGCGCCGCTCTTTCCGGGAGCCTCCGTGCACCAGGGTTCCAGATGACGTTTGGTGTTTTCCTCTGGCGTCTGGATGTGCACAGAGTGCAGTCTCTTCTGGTTTCCCAGGCATGTCCGCCTCTCTGAAGGTTTAGCTCTCCCTCCTACAGGATTTGGGTGCAGAGAACTCAAATCGAAACTTTCTTAAAGACCCTAATTCTAAACACAACCATATTCTGAGCTCTTGGAAGTGAGAACGTTGACATGAATTTGAGGACATTAAAAAAACAGCAAAATTCACCCTATACTCATGGGAAGACAAAGGTGTTATGTCAAGGCACCCTCCCCGAGAGCACAACATACACAGAAGGGGTATCATGAGTCTAACCATGCCTTTGGGGTCTTTATGACATGCCAGGCACTGTGTGTCATCTCTTAAGAACTTTTCTGTTTTTATTCTCCCTGTAACTGCTGAGAAGGGCAGCAGTACATCCACTTTACTGGCAGGAAGACAGTAGTGCACAAAGGTCAAGATCTTGCCCAAAGTCAGTCAGAAGAGAGTTGATGAAACCAGCATCCAAACCCGTATCTTCTGATTCCATGTGGTTTGAAGCTTCTGGAGTCTGCCTCTTGTTGATGTTCATAGTTTCTGAGCTCCATGATTTGAAACCTGCACCACAGAGCCATAATTACTGTAATTGCCTGGCACTTTGGGATGTTCCCTCCAAGTCACCTGCAGCCCTCTCCCAGGAGAAGGAAACCATCTGGGAAGATTACAGAAGTCCAGATGTTGCCAGGATCCAGAATGGAGAAACATGAACGAACATTATTTTTCTTCCTGGCATTGTCAGAACTAATGCTTTGAGGTCCCTCCCTGAAACTTAAAGCCGAAATCAGAAACTTACTTCACTCTCTGTTTTATTAGCTTGGAATAGGCCCAGGACAAAGTTAGCCAATCAAAGAATTAGAGAGAACTGCAACCAATTACCCCGAAAAATATGCTAAGCCTGAACAGATTTACTCAGCTCTGCTTAGTGGGTGGCTTCATGGGAGGGAGGCCAAGATTTATCATCTGCTTGGCTTTGCCTTTGATTATTCATTGACTGGGAGGACTTTCTCACCACAAGCTGATACAGTCTCCCATCTCAGAAAGAGGGGGTAAACACAGAACACCACACTGATTCATTCCAAACAGAGTGTTTTTTAAGAGGAGCAGACTTGTGGGGCTCATGCATATTCCTTGTTTTTCCCTTTGAAGTTGCAGCAGAAGATTAATGAAAACTTTTAGTGCTAGGTTGAGGGGCACAGGTGGGAAAGTTTACTCTGATTCTGTCAGGTGTATTAGCCCATAGCATAGGTCTTGACTGTCTGCTACAACTCTTATGCCGTGGTAGAAACTTTCAATTGGTCCCAAATGAGCCGACACAAAACCTCATGGGTAGAGATGTACGGTTGAGGAAAACGATCCTTCAGAATCATGTTGTCCAATATAGAATCTATTAACTATAGGGGAAACGTAAAGTGTGTGTGTGTGTGTGTGTGTGTGTGTTGTGCTGCATACTCGCTCAAAGGTACATGTTCACACATTTTTGAAGTTCAAAAGTCAATCTTGGATGACATTCTTCAAGAGATATCCACTTTAGCTTTTGAGATGAGGATCTCTCATTCGTACCTGAGCCTACCTAGTTAGGTTAGGCTGATTGGCCAGCAGTCTCCAGAGATCTCCCTGTCTCTGCCTCCCCAGCACTGGGGTCACAAGTGTGTGACACCACACTCAGACTTTTAATGTTGGTACCAGGGATTAAACTCAGGTCCTCCAGCTTTCAGGGCAAACACTTTACTAACAGAGTTATCTCCCCATCCCTTTAAATCTGGACTAAGTAAAGGAAAAGCAGCCACACATGACTAGTAGCTGTTGTACAGTAGACGTTGCAAACACGGACCATTTCTGTCATATAGAAAGTTCGCCAGACCGCTGCAGAGTCTAGAACAGTGTTTCTCAGCCTGTGGGTCATGACCTTTTTGGTGTCAAACAACCCTTTCACAGAGGCCACCTAAGACCATTGAAAACACAGATATTTACATTACGATTCATAGCAGTAGCAAAATTACAGTTATGAATAAGCAACTATATGTTTGGAGATCACCACAACATAAGGAACTGTATTAAAGGGCCAAAGCATTAGGAAGACTGAGGACCACTGCTCTAGGACCCAGGAGACTTGCCATTTGCTGAATCCATTTAGATTTGAAATCCAAATCTCAGTGTAGTTCCAAATCTCAATTATACTGTGATCCCGCCACACCCACAGCATCTCTGATCTTCCTACCGAAAAACTGTAAGCTACATGGTAGTTCAAACAGCTGCCCTTCAACCTACAATGGGGTTCTTTCCCAAGGGATCTGTTTATATCACAAGCACACAGTTTAACATGCAATAACATACCCAACCTAATGAACATCTCAGCTTAGCAACACAGGACACTGGAGAGTCTTAGTTGTTTCCTGTCATTGTCACAGGAGCTGGGCTGCCAGTGCTAGGTGCCACCAGAGAGTAACTTACCACATACGGCTAGCCTGGGAAAATATCAAAACTCAAAGTACTGTTTCCACACTGTAGCCAGGCTTTTGTTTGTTTGTTTGTTTGTTTTTTTAACCCTTAATTAAACTATTGTACGTTTATGGATATATATGTAAGTAGGTTTGTGGGTATATTTTCTTTTTAATTATTTTTATTTTTTATTTTCTTATTCTTATTTCTTTTATGTGCATGGCATTTATCTGCATATAAATATATGCATACCACGTATGTGCCTGATGCCCTAGGAGGTCAGAAGAGAGAGGTCAGATCCCTTGGAACCAGAAATTTGGATAGCTGTAAGCCACTGCGTTGGTGCTGGGATCAGAACCCAGGGCTTCCGAAAGGTTATTTTATTTTTAATTGTGTATATGTGTGTGTGTGTATGTGTGTGTGTGTGTGTATGTGTGTGTGTCCACAGATGCCAGAAGTGTCTGATCTCCTTAGAGCTGGAAGTTACGGGAAGTACCTGACGTTGGTGATGGGAACCAAACTCATGTCCTAACCACTGAACCATCATCTGTCCCACCCCACAACCCACTTCTGTGTTCTTGATGACTAAAGCTTGCTTTGTATCCTAAAAAGCTTGCTGTAAAAATGCTTAGAGCTGACCACCAGGTGGCGTCCACAGGCCGTAGCTCAGGGACGTGAACATGGACCTGTAAGAGGTACTCAACAAAGATCCAGATCCCGGAAGTCCTTTCATCTCACTACCCAGAACTGCAAAGTGGGAAAACAGCTACCTTCCCCTGTCAGCTCCTATGCTTTTACTCTGTCTACCTTCAAATAAATCTATGTGTGGGGTGAGGATGTAGATCAGTTGGCAGAGTGCTTTCCTAGCATGCCAGAATCAGGCTGAACCCCTACCTAGCACAGGTAAAAAGCAGCTGGTGGCTCATGTCTGTAATTCCAATACTGGCAGACAGATGCAGGGAAGTAGAAGTTCAAGATCACCTACTCATACAGAGTGAGTTAGAGGCCTGCCTGGACTACATGAGTTCCTCTGTAAAAGGAAAAAGAAATCAGTGTGTGTACATGCATGCTTACGGATAGTCTATGTACACATATACATACATACATACATACATACATACATACATACATACATACATACACATGTACACATTTGTGTTTGCAGATACATACTCTATTTTATTATATTTGCAATGCTGTCAATAGAAGCCAGCACCTCATTCATGCTAGCCAAATGCTCTGCCACTGAACTAAAGAATTCATCCAAAAAGGGGCTGTCATTTCCTGACCCCTCTGCCAATGTCCTTTAGCCTTTGTTTGCTTTTCTTATCTCTATAAAGAGAATAGGCATCCATGGCCGTTCAAATCCTAGGCACTGTGACTTTGTGATTTTTTCCCTTGCCTAGAACAAGGACACACACACACACACACACACACACACACACACACACACACACACCATACAAGCACATGCATACACACAAACACACACATGCCTACATATACCTCATACTTCAAAAGTCTGATGGACCTGCGTCCATTTACTCCATCCAAGCTGTTATGCTCTCAGGCTGAGACACTCCTAGCTCATCTTCAAACTTCATCCTTCCCCAGTTCATTCTCCTTCAGTACCCAGAGAAGTCCTTCATGGCATGGACCCCCATTGTACATCATGGATTTGCTTGCTGTTTGCTTTTCTCCTGTTCACTTGCTCGATGCTGATCTCCTGCATGAGAATGTAAGCTCTCGACTTTCACTGAAATTTGACTAGTGGGCTAGCAAGCACAAAGTTCCAGTTTGCTATAAAAAAATATATAAGAAAAATACATTTCTAAGAACTTCTATCTGCAAACATATTTTTCACCAAAAAAGGTGGTCCCACTGGTTGTATATTCCCTACTTCAAAACGCGTTTGTCAATTCTTGCTTGTTTTGGACCTTCCTGCCGAGCCAAAGCACTCAGGACTAGTCACAGAGCGGCTGCGCTGTTAGAAGCAACCGTGAGCCCACTGGGAGCTGCAGTATGGCGACAGCATCTCATTGTGATAAACTTCAGAAATACCCTAAGTGGTCCCTAGTTCTCTCTCAACACACCCTTCCTCCTTTCCCAAATGGCCATGCCTCTCCAGAAGAACACTTACCAAATTGCTGATGGCCCTTGTTATAGGGAGAGAAGAACTTTGAAAGCCCACCATGATTCCTGATACTTGTAGGAAGTGTGATTTCTCAAGAGATGAATGGGGACATTCAATACAAACTGGATGGCATATGCTTCTAGTTCCAGCTACTTGGGCAACTGAGACAGGAGGATCCCTGAGGCCTGCCTGAGCTACACTGAATGCTTATATGTAGGTATCCCAACCACTATGATTCAGCATCCACTCCATGAATAGATTATCCTTTTTTTTCCAGGTGTGGTCTCAGTCAGTACATATATCTAGCTGCCCTAGATATCCTGTCCCTATGTAGACCAGGCTCAACTTGGACTCATGATCTATCTGCTTCAGTTTCCTGAGTGCTGAGATTACAAATGTGAAACATCATACCCAACTTATGTTATCTTTTAAATATATGTTTGCTGCAGTATATGAGGACATAAAAACCAAAAGATTATTTGGTGAATAAACCTCTAGAAAATTCTAGCCAGTGGCAAAGATCCAAATAAAATCTTGCCTTCACTCTGAATAAAGTACCAAGACCTTTGGCACCATCGACATCCATACAATAAACTCTTGATTGCTTTGGAGTCTCTGATGAATGTCTATGTACTTTGGTATACAGATTCTGGGACATACACAAATGTCGTGTTTGGGGCTGGAGCAATGACTCAGCAGTTAAGAGCACTGGCTGCTCTTGAAAAGAAACTGGGTTCAATTCTTTGTACCCACATGACAGCTCACAATCAACTGTAACCCCAGTCTCAAGGAATTTGGCTTCTGTGGACATCACTCACACACACACACACACACAC